>NC_067464.1:0-38635 GCF_025434085.1 Hippocampus zosterae
ATAATCCAGTGCGCCTTTAGTGTGGACGGACTAGTGCTACAGCACTAGCAATTTTATATCAGTAACTAGTTGCATGCGACAAATTGTGCACCATTTTTGCCTCACTCGGAATGTAATAATCCCACTAGAATACCAAAGATGTCCTATTAGTGAGAATAAAGTAAGACCAGTACATGGTTGGAGTTCAAGGATATTAGTAATGTACCAAAAAAAAATGTTGAACATAAAAAATGGAGCGACCTTCTTGTGCTCCTTCTTAGTATTGCTTTTCCCGCTACCACTGCCTCAAGTGGGCCCTGGTAGTGTTATGAAAGTAGTTCGCTAGTGAGCCGTGATTGGATATTTGGGCTAAGGGTATCCAATAAATGTTCAAACAGCTTTCCCGAATGCTTTTTGGCCATTTTTTTTTCGCTGAATGGGCTAAATTGTCACAGTGAGGGATAAACCACCGCACTAGTATTAAGCTGGAAATCATGGATATTGAATTACAATAACATTTCAACCGGCTTTTCATAATAAAGTCTTCAGGCAGCCACATTGGGCTCAGTGTTATTACAATTCTGCTTAAAAAAAAGCATACAACACACACACACACACACACACATACAAAGAGGGGGGGGCGACACAATGAGCTTAAATGGTCCTTAGAGTGAACCGTAGTGTGGCGTTTGAGAACACCGTCCAGGAAATAGACGGATCCCTTGCCACCTGATCCAACGAATTCACATGTTCAAGGAAGAGAAAGTTGGGTATGTCAGCGCGTTTAAAAATAAACCTCGGTCGCTAATGACGGCGAGAGACCAGGAGGAACTCGGTGGGGGGCTGGGGGGGGTGTAATGGGCGAGTGCTAATAAATGGGCGAACCCGAGCCAGCCAGTCCATGGTCGCCATAGCAACGGCGCAACCCATCTCTGCAGTTTTTTTTTTTTGTTTTGTATTTTTTTTTTCTTTTTAAACGGTCATTTGAAATGCAAAAGCAGTCTGAGGATCGTCATTTCGATCGCTACCAACGGTTGATGATCTGGCTCATGTAGTCCTCGGTGGGGAGGCGGCCGCCCCCCAGCCACCTCCTCCGTCCGGCCGCCCTCTTCCTCGTCGCCGACATCGTCCCGCTCCTCACCACCTCGGATGGATCCCGGGGGGTGGCGGGGTGAGCCGAGGGCCCACAGGCAGAGGCCCCAGGCCCTGGTGGCTCTGTTGCAGGTGGTTCTTGATGCGCTGCAGCCGGCGCTCTTGCTGCCTGGTGTACTGGTAGCGCTGCTGGAACAGGTCCCGGGCGTAGTCGTACAGCTCCATGTCGAGCTCGTTAAGCTCCTCGATTACGCTGGCACCTGTAAGGGGTGTGTGGGAGGTGGTGGGGGTGGAAATTTTACACTGGAGCCCAGCCGATATTTTTTTTTTTGGACCAGATGACGATTCCAATATTTGGCAGAAGAAAATCCCGGAAAAAAACTATCATGAGTACAATTTGTTTGTTCCCCTAACACTTACAACACAGGTGTCAAAGTCGAGGCTCGGGGGCCAGATCTGGCCCGCCACATCATTCAACATGGTCGTAGTACAGAATCACAAACTTCTTTTACATCTTCTAGCCCCCCCCCCCCCCAAAAAAAATTAGCGATAAATGAAAATCCAAAAATACAAACCGTCGTGTTGTCCAGGTCCACCCCAGCGGCGCGGGTGCTGTTGTACTGCATGAAGGGCCGAATGAAGCGCAGTCTGAAGGTGCGCTCGAACAGGAACTGGGTTTTGCGCTGGTACTCCGTCAAGCCGAAGAAGGCCATGTCTCGCAGGTTCTTCTTGGCCGACTCCAGGAGGAGCTGCGCTCGCTTCTTTTCGGGCACGGTGGAACATGTTGTAGCAGCCCACCAGACTCAGGTCGGCCAACATGCGCACCTACCGGACAGGAAGTGACACCGGAATGGTCGGCCCCGTGATTAGCTTCAAATAAATACCGGTAAAATCCTTCGCCTGGACCCCCATGCGAAGAGTCACAGAAGAAAACCTAAA
This sequence comes from Hippocampus zosterae, assembly GCF_025434085.1. NCBI lineage: Eukaryota > Metazoa > Chordata > Actinopteri > Syngnathiformes > Syngnathidae > Hippocampus > Hippocampus zosterae. Next base: position 2,011 of record NC_067464.1, read on the forward strand.
TAATCCTAAATATGGGGTTATTTAGGACTCATAGGGTCCTTAATAACACATATGAGTCAAAAAGGGTCTGACAACCGTTTTGGTTGAACCGATAAAATCGTCGGCGTGGCTTCACCTGTCGGTTGTTGGCCAGGTTGTAGGGACAGTCCATGAATTCTGCTGCAGGGTGCACCCCGACCAGTCGGAGCCGTCGTAGCAGGAGGGCAGCTCCTCGGGCGTTGGCGTGCGCCCGTCGCACATGTGCAGCGAGGTCTCCACGTGGCCCCCCCGCTGCACGTGCCGCCACTCGGCTGAGGTAGCGCGACACCGGGTCCCTCAGTAGCGTGATGTAATAGAACTTTCTGCTGTGGGGGGGAACAGGCGCACAACACCACGGGAAGGGGGGACGGGGCAGAGAGACGGAGAGAGTGATGAGCAAATTGCACTGAAAATTGCGCGTGACAAAAGGTTAATCAATAAGCTAACGGCCGCGTTTTAAGAGAGAGTGAAAACAAGAGGACGCAATTAAATTAATGACTTTGCTCGCGCCGAGTGGCACAGCCGAAAAGAGGAGGAGGGGGTGGGGGGGGAAGCAAGCGGTGACATGATATAAGATGGCCTGTAGTTCCGCTCTGGCCGAGTGGTGGCAGCGTTGGTTGCACAACAAGCAAAGGGGGCGCTTCATGGGGGAACATTATGTATACACGCGTTTAAAAAAAAAAAATAATAAAGAGGCTAGATGATGATGATGCGTCTAACAAATGTGAGCAGCAGACATGGAAACAACATGGGAGAGACGGCATTTGGCAGGACCGTGCGGGTCAGTCTTCAGGTCACAAAGAGAAATGGAAATGGGGGGGGGGGGGGAATTTAAATGCTAGCACAATCATATTTCACTCTGTTCTGGTAGCAAAAGAATTAAACTGCCTTAGAGACGGATGAGTCATGCTGCTGTGTGTGTGTGTGTGTGTGTGTTTTTTCTTGACCTGTTTGCGTGTATGTGTGTTGTGTATGGTTGTGTACATTAATCATTGGGTAGTGAGTGTGTGTCCAAATTAATCGATTAATTGACAATTAATCATCAATTAATCGACAGCTATTTTGATCTTTAATTCGGTTTTCGAGACTTTGAGTGGCTTCAAGTTGTCTAAATGCTTTTCGATTTCAGCCTGTGATGTCTGCAATTCGGGCGGCCCGGTAGTCCAGTGGTTAGCACCTCGGCTTCACAGTGCAGAGGTACCGGGTTCGATTCCAACTCCGGCCTCCCTGTGTGGAGTTTGCATGGTCTCCCCGGGCCTGCGTGGGTTTTCCCCGGGTGCTCCGGTTTCCTCCCACATTCCAAAAATATGCATGGCAGGCTGATTGAACACTCTAAATTGTCCCTAGGTGTGAGTGTGAGTGCGAATGGTTGTTTCGTCTCTGTGTGCCCTGCGATTGGCTGGCAGCCGGTTCAGGGTGTCCCCGCCTACTGCCCGAAGACAGCTGGGATAGGCTCCAGCACCCCCCGCGACCCTAGTGAGGATCAAGCGGCTCGGAAAATGAATGAATGAATGAATGTCTGCAATTCGACAAAAAGCAGTCGTGGAGACCCGAGTTCAAACTAAACACGGTGAAGCAGCATTCAGCTCTTATGCTGCACACAGATGGAATAAATTGCCACAGAGAAGTCGGTCCAAGGTTCAAATTTTTTTTGGGTGGTTTTTTTTTTCCCAAGATTGAGCCTCGTTTAAAGCACTTCAAAACAGTTTTCTTTCTTATTTTTAGTATAGCTCCCTTGCATTGCCATGTACATTCTTTTTGGTGTAACTTTGTTTATGTATGCGCTTCTTTGCTCATGTTGTTTTGTTTAGGGGTTATTTTTGCCTGAGTGTTTTTTTTTTGCGTGTGTGCTTCTGATCAGCTATGTTTTTTTTTATGTGTGCTTTTGTCTGTATGAGTATTTGGCTGCGTTTAGCTGATTTTTGTTTGTGTTTTCTCTTTGTGTGTGCGGCGCGCGTCTATTTTGTTTTGTTTTTTTTACTCTTGTGTTTTCCTCTAATAATGGAGCACATCACACACCTCCGGAAGGGACCCTCCCTCCCAACAGAGCGGAGACCTTTCCGTGCCTTCAAACTCCACCTAATTACTGCCGTCGAATCAATCAACACATCCTCATTAGTGTGTATGTGTTGGTATGGATTCATCTTTGAACACACACAATTGCACGTTTCGCTGTAAACATCCATCCATCAGTAAAGCCTTGGTTTGAGAAATAGGGTGGTGGGGGGGGGGGCGGGTTGTCGACTAGACATAAAAGCGTCTGCTCAAAACCCAGTGTGCTCCATCAACTCCACAAATCCTCAAAATCTATCGCCGAATCCTGGACCGCATCAAATAAATCGCGGAGATCGCAGATGACAAAACAAGCGCAACCCAATATGTCCTCGCGAGTCTAAGACAATAAAAAAAAAAAAAAAAGCAAACAAAACCAAGTATGGGGGGTGGGGCGGGATCACAGACTATCACGAGTCAGTCTAAATGCAGCATCATCTTGGAGATCCTGGCAAGGAACCAAACACACCCTGGATCCCAGAATGGGAAAAGAGGGAGGGGGGGGGGGGATCAAAACTGGAAATGCCATCAATCTTGTCCTCCGACCTAATGAGGGGGGGGGGGGCGCCGAGTGGAGAAGGCACCAACAAAACGGGAGCTCGTTGCATTGTCGAGATTCCTGTGATGACATTAACACCATTCCTGAAGCTCCCTAGACTGCACCGTTCACTTGAGTGTGTGTGTGCGTGTGCGGGGGTGGGGGCCTGGGGGGGGGGCGCTGGGGACGGAACTATGCCTATTAAATCAGCGATGACATTTCCCTTCCCATTCTCAGCTTGCATACTCCTGCAGAAAGGTTTGGCGAGAAGGAAGTGGAGGAAGGCCAGCAGGGGAGGTGGGGGGGGGGGGCGTTTAAAAAAAAAAAGGTGGGTATTGTCAGGGGGCCGGATGCGAATTTCAATTAGTTTTTTTCTAATACTGTGAAAGCAGCGAGGCCCCGAGCCCAAGTGATTCATCAAAGTTATGGCTATGGCTTTAATGAAGGCAGGAGCATATTAGCAAGCACAAATAAAACACACACACACACACACACACACACACACACACGTATGAACCTACCGGGGCTCACTCATTCACTTACTGACGTCAGCCTTCGCAAACACGTGTCACACGCTGGCAGGTGATGAGGCTTACTATGCACGATTAAAAAAAAAAAAAAAAAAAAAGAGCTCATCTCAACATGACATGTGACGCGTTGTCACCGTCGGGGCGCGTCATGTCTTACGTAATATGACCTCATCAGACGTAGACATTCGAGCACGTCTGGCGAGATCCAAGACGAGAGCAGTCTGGAAAATTGGCCTCGGAAAAGAATGCCCAAGCGGATATTTCCAGATATTACGAGCCGCCTCGAAAGCGCCAGTCGTCCTTCTTTGATGCACATTAAGGTATAAATAACAGTCACCACAATAAGACAATTCCTGCAATTATTCGAATTTGTCGACCGGTAGAGCTCAAGTGATTTTTCTTTTTCCGGCAGGAACGCGTCTATGCATGTGTGAGGTGTCGAGCAAATCAGACGGCACTTTACGGCAGGGGTGTCCAAACTTTTTGCCAAGGGGGCCAGATTTTATGTGGTAAAATGTCGGTGGGCCGACCTTGGCTGACATTCTTTACATTGAACAACAATATTGTTCAAGAAATTTTAGTAAGCCAGTCTGTTTCACATTTCCATTTTTATTTTCATTTCAACAATCTTAAGAATTTCTTTTGGTTCATTTGAAACAGTTATATCACATGCAACTGCTTATTCACTTGACTTTTTCTTAAACAGAAGTCTCCTGAGTGCAAATTGATTGATTTGAAACATAAAATGTATCACCATGACTTTTCAATAGTCACAAAACCTTTGACTCGAACAACGGGGAAATGAACAAGCAATACACATATCCACAACTGCAAGGATCATTTGAAATATGACATATCAGTCAATATAAACACGGAGTGATGTCTTGTTAACTCGTGAGTGATGCCCTCTAGTGTCTAAATCTATTACTCATTTAGTGAATGCTATTACTCATTTAGCCACTAGAGGGAAGCAGTACTCTATGAAACATCACTCCCCAGTCTACGAGACCTCAGTCAATGCAACACGTGTTCCATTGCGCCCAACCTGCGGGCCAGACGGCACTGATTTTATGACAGGGGCCGAGGGCCGGATGAAATTCGACCGCGGGCCGGATTTGGCCCCCGGGCCGGACTTTGGACATGCCTGCTTTACGGTATCGATTTATCAATGATTATTATTCTCTTTTTTAAATACTTCTTCATGGTGCTATTGTTGGGCTTGAATCGTACTCATTTTATGAGGCGGAATGATAACGACGATGCCGCCGAGTCTCAAGTGGGCCAATAGCGCTCGTGTATTTGCCTCCAGGCTCTTAAGCCTCACGTATAGGACGCAAACGAGATGGATTTGAACAAGGGCTCCGAAATTCAACACCTTGGAGACCCTTTGCGTCGAAAGCGATTGTGACTGATGTCGCGGACGTCTCAAACTAGCTTAAGAGAACGTGCCGGTAAATAAATCGGGTCTCCCGTGACATCTTTGAGTTGAAAGCAGCGGTCGTCATCCGCACGCATTAAATTATCTTCATGAAGCAACCTGCATTATTGGATGAACTCGCGGCAAATTTGTTGACTGTGAACTCATCGTAGTGGCTTATTTTTATTTTTTAATTGTGGGACACATTTTATTATTTTTTTTCAGAATGTTGAAAGCCAATTGTCATTGCGCTGACATCACCAACCGCATCAGCTGCCAGAATTTGTATCTGCAAATTAAACCTGGTGGCCCCTTTTGGGGAGGGGGGGGGGAGTGGCGGAAGCAGTTTTTCATTGTGCTGACATCTCCATACACGCAATCGTCTTAACGAAGCATCGGCTGCCTGAATGAGCTTTCACACGATGCGCATTTCTGTTTTTGTCTTTGCAAATGAATCCCGCTGGCTTCTTAGAGGAAGGCATTTATTTCTTTCTTTTTAAGAACGTTGAAAGGAATTGTCATCGTGCTGAGATGTCGGCATGCATCCAATTATATCCTAGTCCAGAAAGTGCATATGGGCTGCCTGAATGGGTATTTTTGAACAAGTCTTCTCGGTGAATCGGCTTCTCGTGCCTTATTTGAGGGAGGCATTTATTTTTCCAAGAGCGTTCAAAGCAATTGTCATCGTTGCGCTGCGATCCCCACAAATTGAATTAACAGCGGTACCTCTACTTAACCCTTATATTATGATAAGGGTCAATTTGACCCGTTTCAATTTTTGTGGTGACCAAAACAGTGGATATCCTTTCTTTTTCTTCATGAAATTTAGTGACTTTTCCTCATCTAGGGTCATGAACTGGTGTGTAAAATCTGGACACTCTGATGTGTAGTGGGATGTCTGTGCACAGTTTGCATACAAATATGATGTTGGGGTCATTTTGACCCAGATACTTTAATATGGGTAAGTAGCTTTTCAGATCCAAAAGAAACATGTCTAATTGATGAACAGTACTTTGTTTTGACTGCTCAGTGACTTCCAGATACCCAGCCAGGTATGTGTAGAGCAGGAACTTTCTCTCATTTGACTCGTCACTCTTCTCATGTCATTTCTATGACCAACATACAAAAATGATTCTCCAGAAAATTTACAGCTGAATAAGCTTCATCACAGAGTTTGAACTGGGATAGTGATGCAGAGGAAGACATTTCAGAGACACAGAATCTTTCTGGCACGTATGGCATCAAAATGTGGGCAGCCTGTGATGCAATATCCAGTTTTGTATGGAATATGCAAGTGCATACTGGAAAGCTACCTGGAGGAGCATCTGAGAAGATTCAGATGATGCGTGTGGTTCTGAAGATGAGTGAAGGATTGCAAAGTCACTTCTTTACAATATTACGGCCTTGGAGATGAAGTTCAGGGGAGAAAGCTGACTATGTTGGCAACAGTCAGAAGAAATAATAAGATAAAAATTCCCGGTGAAATTCTGAAGATGCAGGGCAGACCTCTGCATTCCTCAGTATTTGTTTTCACTGAGAAAGCAGCAGTTGTGTCATATTGCACAAAGAAAAACAAAAATGTTCTTGTAATGGGCACAATGCAAACTGATGCATCTCTGAACACAAGAGAAGACATGAAGCCACAAATGATCCTGGATTACAATTCCACCAAAAGGGGATTTGACAATCTGACAGCACACATACAACTGCCAGGGCAATACTTTGTAGATAAAGTATTACTTTATAGATTACTTTGTAGATTCCTCCTTATTGGCACTAAATCCAATCTAAACAAAATAAACAATTTCTCCATTACCTTCGAAAGCTCTTCCATCTCCCCCTCCCCTCAGGTCAAGAGTCTGGGTGTCATCCTTGATAGCACCCTCTCCTTCACCTCACATATCAACCACATCACTCGTTCTGCATATTATCATCTTCGAAACATCCACCGGCTCCGCTCTTCTCTCACTCCTCAGTCCACTGCTATACTTGTACACACCCTCGTCACCTCGCGACTCGATTACTGTAATTCCCTTCTGTTTGGTCTCCCTCAAAAAACCCTCCATAAGCTTCAGCTGGTCCAAAATTCAGCCGCCCGCATTATCACACTCACGCCATACATAAACCATATTACTCCTGTCCTCCAACATCTCCACTGGCTTCCCATTTTACACCGCATTCAATATAAAATCCTGCTACTCACATTCAAATCCATTCATGACCTAGCCCCTCCATACCTATCTGACCTCATCCATATTCCTACGCCTGTCCGCTCTCTTCGTTCCTCCACCTCTGTCCTCCTCTCTGTCCCCCCTGCTCGCCTCGTCACCATGGGAAATAGAGCCTTCAGTCGCTCTGCTCCCCAGCTATGGAACTCACTCCCCGCTGACCTTCGTAATACAGCCTCATTAACTCATTTCAAATCCCGCCTCAAAACACATCTGTTTCGACAAGCCTATTCACTCAGACCATAAAGCCATTGTTTTATTTATTTATTTTGTTGTATTTTTTCTTATCTTATTTGATGTAGTTTTTTAACATTGTACTCGTGATTTTAACTGCTTGTTGTAAGGTGTCCTTGAGTTTCTAGAAAGGCGCCCACAAATAAAATGTATTATTATTATTATTATTATTATTATTATAAAACACTGAAAATCTCAGAAAAAGTTAAATGAAAAAAAGAAGCGTGACATGGAAAAACTTTAACTAAACAGTTCTTAAATATACTTTTGGGATTAAAAATCTGTTGTCTGTCTCTTATCTGAATGTTTACATCATCTTAAACAAAGTTGTTACTGGTGTAACCTGTTTTTTGACTATTTTGTGTGGATTTTTACAGTGCGGGTCAAAATGACCCACAACAAAATCAATGTGATTTTTTTTTCAACATAATATAAGGGTTAAGAGTACATCCCAAGTTCCTTATATCAGGGAAGGCGTTTATTTTTCTTCCCGGCGGCTATTTTGAAGAAATACAAAATTGCATGCGACCGTGTCAGAAGTGCTATCGAGAGAAAACAATCCAAGAGGAGGAGGAGGGTGCACAGGAGTTATCCTGAGAATCACAAATGATGACTTTGAAAAGCTCTCAACACTCCAACCTCTCTCCTCTTGTGGTTTTAAGTCTCCCTTAATCACACCCTCCCTCCGCCACTAAAATTACTATGTGGGTGCGTGTTTGTGTGTGCCGCTAGATTACCAGGTCGCTTGGCCTCCTAGGCACTGGGTTGTGTTCAAATCCTGTCAAGTATGTGCTGTAAATTTGAGGGATGGACTGATGAGTCGATGTAAAACATGTGCCGTGGGAAATTGGGAAATACGGCATTACATGGATAGCGGGGTGTTTTCAGCAGTTGTTTTACTTTAGCTGTATTTCAGTGCGGTTCTTATTTTTACACACTTACGACAGTTAACATGTTAATTTTAAAAAAAATAAAAATGGGGCGGAACAGTAACTAAAAGTTTTATGGGGCTGACAGTTTGAGCCTGTGCAATAATTAACTTGACATTATTTATTTCTTGTGGGGAAATGATTAACGCGCTACCTCTAAACGAGAGTGCCGGTGGCTTGTGGCTGCGCAAACTATCAGCATGCAAAAGTGTCATTTAGTTTTAAGAAGCCGTGCTTAAATTTGAGCGTACGGCCTTCAGAGTGATATACGGACGTACGTACTGAACAAGCAAACAAAGCGGCGACGGCGGCCGAAGCCACCACAAACTGCTTTAACATTCGTAGTGCACCGCTTGCGATAATGTAAAATAATGTCTTTGAATCAAAGGCAAAGGCATTCAGAAAAATACGAGAGAGCTGAAACTTATGGAGGGGTTCTAAAATGGTCTAAATTTCATGACGTCACCGGCTGATAATTCTCAGGCATTGCAGCAATAATAAAAAAAAACGTTTTGATACCTTAATCTTCACAATTTACATATTTTGCACCATAGAGACCCATTATAATTCATATTTTTGAATGCATCGTAAACCTAATGTGTATACATGCATTTCACACGATTTTTACGTCAATCGCTTTGTTTTCGCTTGGACAGACGTAAGCATGCCACATTGTTGGGTTGAGGTCAGTCCAATTTTGCAACTTTAGGTGGCGTCAGAGAATCGCAAATGAGTTTGGCTTTTTGCAGGAGGCTTCAAACCAAAGCATTTTACATGAACGCGTCCGGTCGGGATTGTTAGTAGGGCTTGGTTGGGACCTCCAGACACAAATTTTTTTCCCCTTTTGCAAAAAATAAAGAATAAAAAATCCCAAAGAACTAATAAAAACTATATATGTATGGATAGCACAGATGCCTCTGAACATTTTGAGTGTTTGAAAAAAAAAAGAATGTTTTTATAACACAAAATACATCATTACAAAAATTGTAAAATGCGTAACTTAAGGCCTTTTTAATTTGGAGCACACAAGGGTTAAGAGTCGTCCAATATTTGATGAAACCCAAACTGCTTGACTCAAAATGGCGGCTATCTTGACCGCCAGAGGAGCTACTTGAATGGCCACAACATTAGGTACACACCCTGTGAGTGGAGGTGTCAATAATCTTAGTTCCTTAATAGCCTTTCTCCACAAGATTTTGCAAAGGTGTGGCAAAAGGTCCATGGAATGAGCTGCAAATGTTCTGGATAAATGTGCAGATCGGCGATATTTTCCGTCAGTTACAATCTGCTTAAATCGCAGCGACATGTGGGGCTTGTCACAACAAGCTCCAGCAATGGTAAAAAAGATTTTTTGTGAGTCAGATGGACAGAGTGAGCGAGTCTTTGCTATTCTCAAGAGACTGGGAATGAATCCTGAGAAAGTTGCGCAGGATCCACCATAGCCTGGCAGATGATGAGATGGCTAGCTAGCTAGTTAGCTAGCTAACTAGCAAACAAAGCTAGCTAGCCCGAGAAAGGAGGCAGAGAGGATTTACCGCACAAGAAACAGGTCTAAACCAGCCCAGGTTCTACTTTTGACCACAGTACATGGATGGATCTCATTAAAGTTAACCATTTAAACTCAAAAAGACAACTTTTTGGTGGCAGCAAAAAAAAAACAAAAACGCCTTGGCATCCTCTCCTTCCTGAATAATGTGTCCAATTAAAATTTGGATGTGTGCCATTGACTTCAACGCTGCTATTTCGATGTGCAATGAGAAAACAATGAGAAACATTTAACTGTCAAATAGTTTGAGGGCATCATACATTTTAAAACGCCACACAGATGGGAGGATGGGACCGACCGACTGAGGCAGTCTGTGATTGCGAGCATGTTGCCAGATAGCAGAACGTGCCAATCCTCAATTACTCAACGCTACAGCAACAATTAGAAATGGCTCTAAATCCACGTTATCAACAACCGGTTCTAAAGAGTCCCGTGCGCATCGCCGTTTGTTAAGCCGAGGGATTTGTTGCACTTATTGACGCTCAGCAGGGATCAGAGCCAAGCTATCGCTCCACCTTCGAGCAACAGGCTGTTTCTAGATTTTTACTCACTAGTAAAGGAAGCCAAGTGCCAAAGGTTTACTACGGCCAGGCCGACAATACTTCAGAAAAACATAGAAGGCTGTAGAGAGAGAAATTTGTTTGTGGAAGTGGGCCGTGTGTCTCTGTCGAGGTTACTTTAGCTGTTCATGACTAGCATTACATGATGTTCATTTTTTGCTCGTTTATTTTTTTTTAAGATGACTTAGTATTGAGTGTGTGTATATATAGATATATATATGTATATATATCTATATATATATATTGCGCGTCGTCCCGCACGCCGTCTGTCCTTCCGTCTGTCCCTTTTCAAAACGTACCTACTTCACCGCGCCGCCACTGCGCCGCTCAGACAGTGGCTCACTACGATCTCGCGGGCATCTTAGCGAAAAAATGTTGTCTACCCACAAGCATTGCAATGAAATTGTTAGTTATTTAGTAGAGCTAAACATCTCTTTATTTTCGCGATAAGCAATGAAGATGAACAAAAAGTTGAACCAAGCAACAACACTTTTGTGGGCCGAAGGCCCACCTTACCAGCCTTCCGCAGGAACTAGCTGATGAACCGCCCGGAGGGCGGCGAACCAGCTAGTATATATATATTTTACTGAGATTCAATTCATCTTTTTGTTTCTTGGAATTAGTTGACTTCCTTCTTACAACCTTATCCTAGATTTAAATGTCATTCTGGCATATTTCTATGCTTATATTAATAATTGCCTTTTTTCTTGAAACATGATAACATAATCTGAATCTTCATAATTCACCAACTATTGTAAGAGGACAACTTTCTTTGACGGACAATTACGATTTTATGTTCTCATATGCATAATCTCTATCTATCCATAATCGAACTTTATTGTTGTAACATTTGTAAAATTTCATTTATTTTTTCTCTTGGAGTGTTACAATAACATTTTGGTATAATTTCACATACTTTTTTTGGGTGTAGCTTATAACGTTCTCATAATTTAGATTTTTTTCACCCTCGGCTACTTGTAGTATTACACCTTTATTTTAGCAAAATTGCTTGATGTAATATTCCTACTTTAGTCTATTAAAAATACATTCTATATTTTGAAAAAAAAAACACATTCCCCGGTACGACAACAAAACCATTAACGCCCATGTGACAGAAAACTGGCCACGTCTATCCATGTACAGGCAATATTTAAAACTCGGGCACCCTCCTCTGACAAAAACGACATCACGCCAGCCCTTCTGCACGGTAATGCACGGAAACTGAAAATCTAAGTGCATTGCTCACCTGGGAGCCATTTGCCCTTAGGACTCCATAATTGCTTAAGAAAATGCAGCTGCCAGGGTCACGGGAAATATCTCCATAAGGTCGCGAGTGCTGGCGAGGGAGGCTAACGGGAAAGCCGCACATAATTTCAGGCATCGGAGGACACAGTCACGGCTGCGGCGGGTTAGAAAATACTCCATGTGGGCAAGCCGTTTCCAAACCACAAAGCAAAATGATGTTTCAGTCCATGACGTTGCCACAAAACTGATTGAGAGCGACAGTAATCTTTCATTGAGTTCTAAATCACCACCCGCGAGTAGGTGAATTTTTGTCATGATTCATTTTAATTGTTTTCCTACTTCTTTTTGGACGAGCAGATATTTAAATGTGACATTTTTCATGTCATTGCTACCCTGTTCAGGATAAGTGGTGTTGAAAACGGATGGATGGATGCTGTTTTGTACCGCATGTTCGAAACAAGCACACCTGCCCACATGTTCTCGTGTTCTTTCTAGGAACCCCTTAAGATGTGAAGATTTCACACTGCAAAAAAATGCAAATCCATCTGTCTCAAATAAAAGCAAAATCTGTACAATTATTGTCAGGTTTATTTTTAGACCGGTTTCTGACAGCTTGTGGGGTCAATGCTGAAGACAGCTGAGGTCAACTGCTCAAAATGATGCAAAGAAACAGAAGATAAAGAATCGCCCAAAAGAAAAATCTACCAAGTTCGTAAGATGGCGCACTTGTAAAATTAGAGTACCGTATCTATGTGTCACTGAGTGGAAAACGTAAAAAAAATGGCAGAAAATGGCGTTTTTCAGCTTGCGAAGCGGCAACATGGCGTCTTCGCCTTCCTCGTGCATATTTCGTAAATCATTTATTTTAATGAGTAATATTGTCAGACCGGTTTGAAATCTTTTTTTAATGTGTTTTAGCATTAGCGTGGGACATATTTAGCATTGAAGCTATTGATACGGGCAATATCGCTTGCGTTTGGCGGAATCATCGTATCTCCAAAATCAACACTTTTCTGCCCCCCCCCCCCCCCCCCGCCACATGTCAGACCATTAACATTGTATCATAAAAGAGACCAAACCATTTTCAACATTTCAGTTTGATCAATAATGTGTAAAAATAACACCCACACAGACGGATCAATAGCGTAGATTTGTGAAACGTGTATCCAGTGAGCCCTCGTTTATCGCTGGGGTAACAATCTTTATTTGCACAAAGCATCTGTTTTGATGCACGATAGTAGCGTCATTTTACGGGAAAGGCCGCGGACTGCCCTGACACTCCCTTTGCTTCTCAGGGAATAGCCTTGTGGAATGTGTTGGCTGGAAGTACAGATGATATCAGCCTTGTGTGTGTATGTGTGTGTGTGTGTGTTTTGAAAAGGGAGGGAGATGATCAACATGTCTGGACTTGATTGTGAATGGTGGCGTAACGGACATGTTGACATTTTGTTTTTCATCTTTTTTTTTTTTTTTGTCAACAGTAAAACGATAATGATTCAGTTCTGGGTTTGGTCTGCAACATGTCTCTAAATGGGCAAAAATGTTGATCGTTGTTTTGTAAAAGCAGATGTTTGCTGATGTCTTAATTTGAATAGAGCACAAAAGATCATCAGACCAACGGATATTTGAGCATATTTACTTTTGAGGGGCAACAATTCGGAGGATTTTGACTGTTTTGAATGACACGAGCTCTCTAAACGATTGACTCGATGATCAAAAATATGAATTGATTAATTTGATTATCAATTAGTTGTTGCAACTCAGCATTCACTCATCATATTGAAGATGCCGAGGGCACTTTCTTTGCTGCTTGCAGCTTTAATTTGATCCATATTTTAAAAAGTAAATAAGAAGAAACATTGAAATTGTAAAGTTCCGAATTTTTTTACGACATTCGCGCTCTAATTACAGTTGTACCTCGACTTATGAAAGTAATTCCTTCTGAAAGAAATTTCCTAACTTGAAAATTTTGTAAGTCGAGACGCGTTTTCCATGTAAATGCCCTAATCCGTTCCGAGCCTCCCCAAATTCAGATATAAATGTCTCCTAAAGCATAAAAATGCATCAAAATATGTAACAAACACAAGTTACAATTAGATTATTGCACAAGAAATGAGAGTGGTGCATAATGTAAAAAAAACAAAGAGTAAAGAATAAAAATGATGGTCATTTGACTTTGATTTGGCTCCCCGTCGTTTCTTTTCCCTCTTTAGTTCATGTTCTCTCTCTCAGAAGTGGTTTTTGCCTGGCGTTTTGTCAAGAACTGCTCCAAGGACGTTTGCTTTTGTCGGCTTTTAACAACCCCTCGAAAATGTCCAAGGCAAACGGCAGCAGAGTGAGCGATTGCCCGACTGGTGAACACTTTTTTGGGCGATTCACACGGACTTAAAACTATCGGAACAACTCATGGCCCAAGAGGTGAATGACGAAACGCTGCATAGACACACACAGACTCGTACGGTAGAGGTCTCTCCTAGCCAATGGGAAGCCAGGATGATGCTCGATAGTAGCCAATGGCAGAGCAGCTATAAGTACGTTGTTGCATTCAGGAAACTCGGAGCTGCGAGTACCAAGCCCATACTGTATTTTTACCTTTTCCATCTTGTAATTTCTTTCATAATAAGAGGAAATATTTTCCCGTTGAGACGTTTCGGGAACTTGAAAATGTCATTTGAAGAGATAAGTAGAGGCACCACTGTACTGTTATGTAAACTTCGCACCGCAGTGTTCACTACAAAAGAAGAAAGCCAAACGAAACAAGGGTGAGCAACTGTCAGCATCAGACCATCATCGTCTGGTGTTCAATAACGAGGCAGCGAGACAGACAGAAATAGACACCTCAGCCGCATACAAGCTACGGGGTCATCCTTTCTTCCTCCTGTGTAGCGCTCCGACTCTCTCTCTCCGCCTCCGAGTCGATCGATGGCAGCCTCCGGGCCCCGACAATCCGCTCGTTTCAGTTTTTTTTTCCCTCTCTTAAACACACAGACGAGCCAGAGACGAAAAGAAAGGCCAAGGGCAAATTGAAGCTTTCGCAGGACAGATGTTCACATTTTCTTCCCATTACATAAAAAAAAATCCAGACGGATCCGTATTCTCTGAGGGAATCGGAGGAATTCTGAAAAGTGAATATCTCTGAGGTGGTGCGATATGGAATTTGATCAGAATTTTTTTGGGGGAAAAAACGGCAAGAAAGTCACACCACTGCAAAATCACCAACACGCTTAACGGAGTAATTAAGACTTGATGACCGGCCATCATTTTTTTGTGCTCACACACAATTGGCGGAAACTCCAAATTTTCACCCATCAAGCAATGACATTCTGTCTCGTATATGTGGTTCAAATTTATCAGCAATTGGTAGAAATCACGAGGACGTTTTTTTTTGTCTTTAAAGGACACCTGAAAATGGCAAAAATGACCCTAAAATAGCCACTTGGAACCAAAATGAATACAGTCATACCTCGGTTTTCAAACATAATCCGTTCCAGAAGGCTGTTTGAAAAGCGATTTGTTCCAAATCCGAAACTATTTTATTAGCCCATGATTAGGGGCTAATTACTATGCAGAAATAACAACAACAACAAAAACAAACCTGCCAGATTTGCGTAAATCACAATAAACACGTCTGCGTTCAAGAAATCTGAATATTGATCCATATAGAAGGCGTATCGGATTATAAGGCACACTGTCGGCTTTTGAGAAAATGGAATGCTTTTAGCTGCGCCTTATAGTGCGGAAAATACGGTGACTCTAAAAATGATTGATTTTGCATTTTTTTGTAGTGGCTTCTAGAGACTTTTTTTTGTGGCTCTGCTCATGATCGACGTAACTACTACATTCAGTGTTGTCAACTCGTATCGGTGAGTTCCATTTTCAAAGAGGGTTGTCTTTAAAGGACATTTAGAAAATGTGAAAAATGTTTTCAAACCAAGATGGCAGCTATCCTGTATGCTTTCGGGCATGGCCTCTTGAGACTTTTTTTGTGGGTCTAATCGTAAGGCCTGGCAGTAAAATCTCTGTGCATGCACGCACACAGGGTGGCAACGTTAGTGAGGACTGTCGTGCAAATGCAACAATAACAAAAAAAAATATGTGACGGCTCGTTGCACCACAGTGTCCAAATAAAGCATCATGTTTTTTTTTTTTCCGCGATTGCTGCCCGTCAGCAAAGATAAAAAAATAAATGCAGGCGGAAGGCTGCACCCCGGCTTCCAATTGGATGTTGCATGCAGCAAAGATGAAAACAAGAGGGGAAAGCCCCCCCCCCACCCGACAACTCCCCCACCACAGCGGAATGTGCTCAGGCCTGTTCGCGCATGTAATTTGAATGGCAACAACCCAGTTGTTGGGTGGGACATGACATTTGGGAAAGGTAGACTGGGGTCATTTTTTTCCCCCCAAACGCAGTGAATGCGGGATTAGGGATCAAGTGCTGACCTTCAAACCCCCCCCCCCCCCCAAAAAAAACAAATACAATAGTCCAGACATAATTGATGCCCCAAAATTGCTTCAATGAATCATTTAAAGCCCAAATCATGATCCCAAATTGTGCGTACAATATGCCGAAAGTCAATTCCAGGGACTTGGGTGTAGGATCTTTTCGAAAGAAGCAAAATACAATAAAACTAGTAGAAAATCTGAACTGAACTTGTAATTTTTTTTTTTCCCACTTGGCTTCCGATTTCCAATTCGATTTGTTGTGTTACCTCCGCTGAAGCAAAACGTAGCTACAGCGTGGCCCGCGACACCCTTTGCTCGGCCAAGAGTTGATTAATCATGCCTTGAAGCGATGACTCGGTACTCGCTTAAGAACCAGCAAAGACGCCGCCAATTTGGTTTCCACCAGTAATGATGACGTTTCACACACCGTGAATGGACGGTCATCATTCCTAATCTGTGGCACATCAAACGTTTCATTTCTTTCCATATCAGTTGTTTTGATACAAGAAGAAAAAGGAACTGATTGGCTTCGATGAAAAAAAAAAAGAATTAAAAAAAGGAGCAGCTTTGTTGCCCAAGCGTTTGTTGCGCTTTTATCGTTGATATAAAGCCAGATGATGACAAATAATAGCGAGCGATTGTTTGCTCTTCTTGCCTTTGAATTTATGAGCTTGGGCTGCCTGCCACCTCTCATTCATTATTTTTTCTGGGTGTTGAAGAGCAACAATGACCACCAAAAAAAAAAAAAAGCAGGATGCAAATCAGTTCATGCGATATATGCGGTATGAATACACATGTGAGTACTAAGGGGAAACAATTATTGCATTCTTGTACATCCAAAAAGGTGTTTGAGGTTGGAGTCAGAGTTTTGACAGGTCCTTTCTTTCCAAATTCTTACAGGTTAAGGAAAAAAAAAACCAACAAAAAAATGGCTGCTTCCCCTATCTGCCATTGTTTATCGTAATAGAAGACACATTTATTGTTTGTGGTTGTTAAAAAATATCTGGGAAGAGGACCTGGGGGTGGCGGGGGGGTTACTACAGTGGACATTTTATCATGTTATCAGGTTACAGGGTGAGCGAAAGGGTTGAGTTGCCTTTGATTATTCTTCAAAATCATTTATCCCTAATCAAAACACCACGATGGATCCATCACATCATTTATTCATTCATTCATTCATCTTCCGAACCGCTTGATCCTCACTAGGGTCGCGGGGGGTGCTGGAGCCTATCCTAGCTGTCTCCGGGCAGTAGGCGGGGGACACCTTGAATCGGTTGCCAGCCAATCGCAGGGCACACAGAGACGAACAACCATTCGCACTCACACTCACACCTAGGGACAATTTTAGAGCGTCCAATCAGCCTGCCACGCATGTTTTTGGAATGTGGGAGGAAACCGGAGCACCCGGAGAAAACCCACGCAGGCCCGGGGAGAACTCCACACAGGGAGGCCGGAGCTGGAATCGAACCCGGTACCTCTGCACTGTGAAGCCGACGTACTAACCACTGGACTACCGGGCCGCCCCACATCATTTAATCAGCCATATTTAGGCTGTAAAATGAATTGAGCGGACCCGTCCGCATGCTGATTCCTCTTCTGGTCGGTCATACGTCATACGCCCCGGTAACGAGGTCAAAGCCATCATCTCTGAGATAATGCCATGACTTTGCAGCACGAGCCCACCCGGGACCGCCACTTAAGATGCACCTGCAGAGTGTGACCTCATCGTCCTAACGCGATGATGTCACTTAGTGCCAGGTCCTCATCGCTCGCTTGGAGGCAAGAGGTGGAGGAGGTAATGAGGAGAAAATAAGCGGCGAGGAGGACGATGGAAGTAGGGAGGGAAGCTATTCAGAGCTCGGGGGCCATTAAAGTCTGGGTAAAAGGGGGGCTAATGAGGAGGATACCGAGGTGGGTGCCGCTCTAAAAGAGTCGCACACACACACACATGCACACACCATCTTCTCCCCCGGCTGGGATTAAAATGTGCCACACTCGTCCCCCCCCCCCCCCACTAATCAGTCGTCACATACAGGACTGCGGGCAACAGGGTGTTCACTGCGTGTGTGTGATTGGAGGAGACGGTGTGAAATTAGACTGATAAGGTCGTTAACGTTCAAACATTCAAAAATGTCTTGACAATAATATGTTATATGCGCCCCACTGGTCTAAACGCGGCGTTTTCACTCAACGGAAAATGGCAAAATGTCCGCACTTTCAGATGGATCAAAATCGGGTTGCTTATTTCATATCCTACTAACGCAACATTAATCAGAATGCTGTGATTAGACTGGTGGTGGGGAGGGGGGGGGTGGGGGTTGGAACACATTGTTAAAACCATATTTGACTTGACTTTCCCTTTAAACAAGACATACTTTGTTTTAGAAACGCTGTGGGTGCTAATGCTAGGAGGTAATGTAAAATCCCATTGACATGCTAATCGAAAAATTAGCGCCGAGTTGGACGAGTGATAGTTCTCATGCGACGCTTCCGATTCACGGCGCACTAAAGAGCGGCCTCAGTAAAACAAACAAAGCAGAGTCACGCGAGGATTCCTCTCCGCGGAGGGGTATCGTTAAAAAGTGAAAGTCAGAAATGGAAAGTAGAAAAGCTAAAAGATAGACAAACAGAAGCAAACAAAAAGGGTCATTTGCTCACATTGTGACATTTAAAATATAGATAGATAAAAATATGGATTTCTTTTGTTGGAATAATCTATGAATGACGTAACTCCAGGAATTTCTTTGATATATATTTTTTAAACAATTTTCCTGACATTCTTGTCATGTTAGAAAGGCAAAGGCAGTGTTGCTGCCTGGCCCCTGTCACTCATCCAGTCCCTGCGGCGGCCATTTCCACTGACCAGCCCACAAACCACAAATTCACTCCGAGGAATCAGACGGGGGGGGGAGGACAGTTGGCTCTTTAAGAACTGAGGGAAAGGTATGAACTGGGAAGCCAGGCAGAGGAGGGTGAAGGGGAGTGGGTTTTCCTGTACATAAATGTGTAGATGTGTGGGCTAAGATCTTCCAAGTCCAATTTAGCTAGCTTGCCTGTTGGAGCACCGTACCAAACATGTCCCACCGGCTAGAGACCCTCTCATGTGAATTCATAGATTTGTTTCTCAAGAACTTACCCATATTTGAAGATTATTGATGAAAAAATGCAAAGACTGAGAACTATGTAGCACTGAATTGTGGAGCGAGAGCGTTGAATTTCACTTTTCCTGATTTTTGTTGCTAAAACTGGATTTCTTTGGATTTTTCATAACTTAGTTGATTTGGTTTGCTCTATTTTTTCAAATGAAATACAACTGAATTGAACCATAGTGGATGAAAAAAAAAAAAAACTTAAGTCACGAACATTATATAGTTTGAGGACTGAACAAAAAATGTAATTGACCACAAGAGGGAGCCCCTGTACCGCCAGTGCGACACGCACCGCACTTTCAGAATCGCTTGTTGAACGGTTGGCATCCAGGTGACCAGCGCAATGAGGATAACCGCGTGCTTCCTGCACAGAAGCGCTCATTCGCACGCTCACGCGCACCCAAGCTAACGCGTACGCGCACTCGCTTAATGGCAGCTGCTCACCTCGGGATTAAGTCCAGTGTGACAGACCCGATTTTCAGAGCGCATCTGTGACCGGGCAGAACAAACAAACGCAGCGAAAACGAAGCACCGAGCGGCAGCATTTTGTCACTGGCTCGTGAAGAGGGAACTAAAAAAAAAAAAAAAAACGGAGCAAAAGAAGAAAAACTAGCAGAGCTACCATCTGCCAGGTGCACACTGAATTGACTTGCAATGCTCCCAGATTTAAAAGCCTACTTTGAATTCTACACGGCTCTGAAAATGTGTTGAAAAAAAAGAAAAACATGAGAGAGAAGTGTAACCACCTGGGGCAGAAGAGGAGAGTTTGGTGGTTGTCTCCCTCTTTAGATGAGAAGAAGAAAAGGGATGAGGCGAGGCGACGCCATGTTTGCATTTGATCAAAACACGTACTAAGGAAAAGAATGCTGGCCTTGGGTTGGTGGGATGATTGTATTGGATCTCTGTTCGGCCCCTCCTTCCCCCCCTCTGCGCTCTCACGTCATTACGTGTGATGGCCGATCAGATTTTGAAACGCTTTTTTAGGCCCAGCCACACAACTTCAAAAATTTCCAAACGCAAGACCGTTTGAAGTGTGGGCGTGTCGTTCTTTTGATGTGACACCTTGATTTTCCGCCGCGGCTTTTGAGAGGGCATCCCTCTTTTATAAGGCTCGTGACATCTGGCCTCCACGGAGCGTCGGCTCCCACCCTACATCTGTGTGTGTGTGTTTGCCTATAAGAACATGTGTTCCACTCTTTGTATGCGCGCCCGTCCCGGGCGTCATCTGCCGCCTCTCGCTAATGTTGGATGACACGCGGGGGGGAAATGCCGAGTGGCAGCAGCTGTTGGCCCGGTGACGTTCGCCGACGGCCGACTTGCCAACGTTCCTCTCGTCATCTTGCGGTCGGGCCTGCGCGCGGCTTTGGATGGAAAGTTCACAAAACGGTTACGAGTACAGGAAAGCGCGAGAGTCGCGCGACCGGCGCTCTCGCGACGCTACCGTGGCGACTTGACTTGTGTTTTATTTGTTCACGGATTTTTTTCATATATTATAACTACTTTAAATTTCTGGCCCTTGTCAATTTCGGGAGTAAATCCACGACATGGCGAGACACTATTAATACAGCAACAGTATTTAAGATCAGCCTAGTTTGTGATGAAAATGACTCGATGCTAAATCCTCTGTAATCCTGCTTTTTGTGCCGACGGTTGTAGATTGACATATGTTGTGAGATGATTAGTTTGGATAAAAACAGGACTTTTACTGTAAACAAATCGATCGGTACACTAACACTGTACAATGTTTGGCTTAACTATTGATCTTGGTCTCTAGCATGTTTAAACATAGCATGTTTAAAGATCTTAATAAAAGAACTGCCATTATTGCTCTGAAAACATACCCAGCGAGTATTTCGATAGGGCTTTTTTATATCGCATATGTCACTTCTTGCGGGGGTTGTCTGTAACCCCCGTGATGGATGGCTTTTACTGTATTAGGGCAGGGAATGCAGCGTTGAAGCAGCTGTCGTTCTTGTACATGCACCCTGATGGCGGGAAAAAAAAAAATACACACCAAGTTTTATCAACATGTCATCATTCCATCGACTGGAATGGTATTACCTCGCAATTCAAAAGCGGGTTGGATCTAAAAGCTGGAGTCCAGAATTAGCCTGTAGTGCATTTGCCATCTGGTTAGATTGGCTAGCCACGGACTTGTTTGGCTTCTAAAAAAAACATAAGAGGCTTAACATTCCCTTTCCAGCACAAATTAGGCTAGAGTTTTGCCACTATTTAGACACAGGTAAATGTTAAATTATAAATAAAGTTATTTAACTTTGTAAAACTGTGCGAGTGTGTGTGCGATGAAGGCTTAATAGCTCTTCTCTTTAGCATGCTAGCATTTTGGCTTTCAGCCAACATATTGAGGCCATAAAGGGCTTTGGAGCCGCTACCGAAGGGAGTAAATACATTAAGTGAAATGTCTCGTCTCTGTGAGACTAACAATAGCAGATTTTGTCTCCTCGGAAGCTATCAAAGGCGGCGTGGGCGGAGGTTGATATGTAATTAAATGAATGCAGGCTAGGCTAAGGAAACAAGTACAGGCAAGCATGTGTGAAGCTCCCAACAAATCCAGAAATCGGATAAAGAAAGGAGGAGTATTTGAGGGCGCTCCTCGCACTGCACAGTGTAGTTTGCTTTCATCGCACCACAGTTGGTGGCCTCCTCCCCCTCGCCCCCCCAGTTTGAATGGTGCGAACACGGCAAACAATCGTTTATCTGCAGTAAGACATTTAGCGCAAGAATGGGCTAGTCCAAAATGATTGACACCTTGGAAATCACTTTTGTCTCTGATTGGTTGTTTTTCCTTCGAGTGCAGCATTTTTTAAAAAATTAGATCAGGTCACAGATGGCAGATCCCCCTCCCCCTCACCCCCCAGTTTCAATGGTGCGAACACGGCAAACAATCGTTTATCTGAAGTAAGACATTTAGCGCAAGAGTGGGCTAGTCCAAAATGATTGACACCTTGAAAATCACTTTTGTCTCTGATTGGTTGTTTTTCCTTCAAGTGCAGCATTTTTTTTTTAAATTAGATGAGGTCACAGATGGCAGATCCCCCCGCCCCCCCCCACACACACGCAAATCATATTTATCATATATTACTGCCACGTCATAAAAATATGATGCAAAGGGATTTTTTTTTAATTGCAAAACTCCACCCTTCCCTCTTACTTTGCCTTCTCACCTTTAACAAAAAGCGCGGGTGTTGCAGTTTTTTCGAAATAACTAAAGCAGCTCCTCGTTACTCGCGATTCGAGAAGAACGTTTTGGACCCTACCGATTAAGGGTTTGGAAAGAGCTTGGGAAGACAGAAATGACAGGCTGGCCACCAAGTAGACTGAGGCTGAACCTCACAAGGGAGCGAGCGCCGGGGGAACAATACGCCACGCAAATGAGCATCTTCCATATGGCGAGCAAACGCACATATCCAAACGGAGTCCTCGACG
The DNA here is from genome assembly GCF_025434085.1 of Hippocampus zosterae. NCBI lineage: Eukaryota > Metazoa > Chordata > Actinopteri > Syngnathiformes > Syngnathidae > Hippocampus > Hippocampus zosterae. The sequence goes on from NC_067464.1 coordinate 24,347, forward strand.
GAGGGCTGAACGCTTTTGCACATTTTGATGCTAAAATTCGCAGCGCTGTGTAGTTGCTGCTCATTTGGAGACGTTAAAGGAAAACAGGATGCGAGCACAGGATGGAGATGGATGGCTGGAGGAAGAGGCTTCTCAGAAGGAAATTAGAGAAATGTGCTGATTTACATTCTGCAGGAAGCGGAGCAAACATTCATTTTTTTTTTTTTTTTTGGTTGACCCGCCTGCATACCTCCCACACGCTGGGTCAGCGCCGTGTTCCGTCCTCCTGCTTCTTGTTATCAGTTCAACCACCCACACTGGTGCATCCCTAAGAAACACGATTAACTGCTGACCTCCAGACGCGCCGTCGTCCAAAATGCCCGCAGGCCCGGCCTGCTCGCTTAACCTGCCGCCGTCTCATTTTGCGCTCGGCCTTCATGAGGCTCCGGTTGGCGAACTCGCCACTTTGCAAAACAGAAAGTGATTAAAACGAGCGTTGTGCTAAGGGAAAGGGCATTTTATTGATTTGTTCATTTTTTTTTTGTGATCGACTGCCATTATGACTGTGGATTTTGTGAAACCATATCAATATTTAACCGCATCCGCATATTACATACGCAGCGAACAACAAATAACTAGCTTTGATATGTTCAAAAAGTGACATAATATACGACAATTTGACATTTTGGTTCAGACTTTAGCAAGCATCATGGAAGTTGACATGCTTCAATTGCTTTCGCGGACCACATAAAATGATGTGGCGGGCCAGATCTGGCCCCCGGGCCTTGACTTTGACACAGGTACACTAAGGGAATAACGTCACATTGTAAGAATTTTATGCTTGGTAAGAGGATTGTATGAACAGTGCACCCTCACGCACTGCGGATTCATCGATTTTCTCTCAATATTTTTTTAAAGTACTGTAATTTATTTAGGGCGGCCCGGTAGTCCAGTGGTTAGCACGTCGGCTTCACAGTGCAGAGGTACCGGGTTCGATTCCAGCTCCGGCCTCCCTGTGTGGAGTTTGCATGTTCTCCCCGGGCCTGCGTGGGTTTTCTCCGGGTGCTCCGGTTTCCTCCCACATTCCAAAAACATGCATGGCAGGCTGATTGGGCGCACTAAATTGTCCCTCGGTGAGAGTGTGGGCGAGGATGGTTGTTTGTCTCTGTGTGCCCTGCGATTGGCTGGCAACCGATTCAGGGTGTCCCCCGCCTACTGCCCGGAGACAGCTGGGATAGGCTCCAGCACCCCCCGCGACCCTAGTGAGGATCAAGCGGTTCGGAAAATGGATGGATGGATAATTTATTTCAGGGGGGTGGGGAAAATGTTTTCTGAATACTCCAAGAAAAAAAATCTGTGAATTTTATAAAGTTGTACTTGGGTCAGGGAACGAACAAAGTCTTAATGTTAGGAGAAAAAAAATACTATGAGCCAAAAATAATAAGTAAATAAATAAAATTAATAATAATAATAATAATAATAATAACGGTGGATTCTTACAAGAATGTTATAAAAAATGTAGATCAGTAACGATAAGTAAATTGAGCAAAGGAGTATCACCGCAGGACTTGTAAGTGAAGTTGTACCATTGCACGAAAAAAGTTGGAACACTATAGATGTAAAAAATTCAGTTCAAAATGAGAACTTTTTTTAAAAGGGAAAAATTACGTGGCAAAATTGTATGAAGGACTATTTGGTCCATGTTATGTATGTAAAATACAGTATCAGAAGAAGAAAAGTTATTAACCTAAAAAAAAATTATTTGAGAGAGAAAACCCTTGCATTAATTAGGTGTGAAAAAATATTTGCTTGATAATCAGCACGCGGTATGATGATCCATTCGTGAATGAAGTGGACACAGTTGAAAACGACATGAACTTTTTTTTTTTAATTTGTAAAAAATATACAAAAAAACAACCAGCCACTGTTCCATTTCACGTAATAATGACCGTGATCAACTTTCAGATACAGCGCGTCTGACATCATCGGGCTTTAAGGTTAGCGGGGGGTGGAAAATCTTTTTTTTCCCGCGTTTGACTATTTTGTGTGCAACCCCCCAGCTTAAACCGCGACCCCACGAGTTCATGATGCCTTTGAGTGATTCCAGGAAAGCGTTGCGCAAGTGGAAGGTCTGACGAGTCCCTCGGCGAAAAAGCCATCCGGCGAGCGGCAGTCGGATTCTTTTTCTGTACAAAACCTCGCGCTTAACCTTCCCAAAAAGGGACACGTGACTTCCAACTTGCAAACGCAAATCCTTGTTAATGTAAATAACACCGTCTGGAAAGGTTGGAGGTAAAATCTCATACCCCCCCCCCCCCCCCCCCCAGCCCCCAACCCCAGCCCTGTGGCCTCCCCTGATGGCTATACCGGTGTCAATGTTCCGCTGCGGTGTGTGTGTGGCGCTGTGAGCTGCGTGTTGTCAAGAAGGAGGTAAACAACGGCGGGGCTAAGAAGACTGTGATTTCCCTCCAGGCCACATGTGCCCCCCCCCCTCCCCCCGTTGAGGAAAAGGCCTCAAAGACCCCCCCCAAAAAAAAGAAAGAGAAAGAGACCCATCCCAGCATTCCAAGAGAATTCCAGGGACATTCATCACCCATTCTGTGAAGCCCCCTCCCAAAAAGCCCCCACCACTCCCGCCCCCCCCCCCCCTACCCTGGGCTCTGCCTCCTTTCCCTCGAACCACTCTTCACTTTGACCAAACAAGCAAAGAAGTTCAGAAATGTCTCGCGGAGAGACTTGCCAGAGCGGGAGATGGAGCCCGTAGAGCGATGCGGAAGAGGCACTCGGTTGTGAATATTCATTTTCTTGAACCCCCAGCACCCCCCCCCCCCACACCTGAGACCCCCGCCCTCCCTTTGTTGGTTTGACAAAAGAAGCGTGATCCTAAAATGTTGAGAATTTGTTGCAGACTAAAGAGCAAGTTCGGTTCGTGTTCATAGCTCTGCCTCTTCTTTCAACCCCCCCCCCCCCCCCCAAACACACACACACACACAGACACTTTAATTCAAGAAGTGGGATCCAAAAATGTCCAGATTGTCTTTTAAGGGATCTTACTAAAGTCGGATTCGGAGCCTGATTCGGTGGCAACACCACAGATGATTGTACATTTTTTTTTGGGGGGGGGGGGGTGAGACTCTCCCCCGCCCTCCCTTTGTTGGTTTGACAAAAGAAGCGTGATCCTAAAATGTTGAGAATTGCAGACTAAAGAGCAGCGTCCAGGGGGAAATCTGGTGGTTCGTCTTCATAGTCCTCGTCTTTCAACCCCCCCCCCCCACACACACACTTTGATTCAAGAAGTGGGATCCAAAAATGTCCAGATTGCCTTTTAAGGGATCTTACTAAAGTCGGATTCGGAGCCTGATTCGGACAGATGATTGTACAGTTTTTTTTGGGGGGGGGGCCTCTTCCCCCATCTTAAATCTCCTCTTTCACTCCCTTTCCGCTTTGACTCAAGAAGCGGGACCCAGAAATTTCATGAACGTCCTATAGAGAGCAAAGTGAGCGGCAGCTGGAGCGCGAGTGCGATTGGGTAACGGCACAGGGGAAATCGAAGAAGCGCCAAAAAAAAAAAATGTCAAATGTCTTGCGGACAGACTTGCCAGAGCTGAAGATGGAAAGCGATCCGGTGGGCGGGGGGGGGGGGGGGGGGAGAACTAGTGGTGTGATTATTCATTTTGCTCTCCAACACCCTTCACTCGGGTGTACCTTTTACTCTCTCTGCTCCAACTCCTTGTTGACTAAAGAAGAGCGATTCGGAGGAATGTCCAGAATGTCAATGAAACGGATCCACGATCCGCCGTCGACGCTGTGGATGATTCGGAAATTTTCTAACCACCTTCTGCCGTCAGCTTGGCTTTCACCTGCCTTTATAAGATAAGATAAGATAAGATATTTCTTTATTCGTCTTATCTTATCTTATAAAGGCAGGCCTTGACTTTAAGAAAAGGGATTCGCAAATGTCCTGAATGTCTTATAGAGAGACTGCCGAGAGCAAAAAAAATATATCTATACAGTATATAGATGAGCCTCCCCCCCCCCTCACCCCCCCCCCCCCCCTCCGCTACGGCCTTGGTTTTGTTTTGCTCATCTCTTTCTCTCTCTCTCTCTTCCACCTCCGCGGGGATTCGCGCCGCTCTAATAGAGGCATCTCGCATGTCCCGCGAACCGGCGGAACAGCTGGCGCCGGGATGCGCGTGGCATCCCATGACGCGAGCATGCGTTGGGATGGGGTGAAAACATCTGCGCCGCGAGGAGCACACGGGGGGAGAAACGATGCCGGGAGAAACCATTGCGAACTCTCCCCGCCTCGGATATCCGTCCGACTCTGTCACATCAGCTCGTCCGACGATGCGCCCGCAAGGACTCGGCTCGCCCCCCCCCCCCCCCACCCCCCGTCGAGCCGAGAGCTGCTTTTTATCGCGCGCTGTAAATCAAACATCTTCTAATTGTCCCTGACTTCTCTTGCTCTCTGACAATCTGCTCCTCGACAACCGGCCCATATATTTGACAAATGGCGCCCTGGACAACAGGCAGTTCGGGGTAATTGAGTGTTTATCGGACAGGGGGAGCCTTCATTTTCCCGCTTTTTTTTATTTTTTATTTTAGAGGCGTCTGTTCGGCACATTCCATAAAGTGTGATACGTCGAGTCCGAATTGTCCGAGCTTCAAACTGACTGAACAACGCGGGTTATCGCAGAACTGTAAATGCGCGTGCCGATAATCGGGCCATTTTTTTCCCAACTATGTTCTCCCCGGGCCTGCGTGGGTTTTCTCCGGGTGCTCCGGTTTCCTCCCACATTCCAAAAATATGCATGGCAGGCTGATTGAACACTCTAAATTGTCCCTAGTTGTGAGTGTGAGCGTGGATGGTTGTTCGTCTCTGTGTGCCCTGCGATTGGCTGGCAACCGATTCAGGGTGTCCCCCGCCTACTGCCCGGAGACAGCTGGGATAGGCTCCAGCACCCCCCGCGACCCTAGTGAGGATCAAGCGGCTCGGAAGATGAAGATATTCTATTTCTATTTGGAAGATTAGCTCGACGTGATTATCGGAATCCTCGGAAAGAATCCCCTCAGCGAAACTCTTTCATTCCACAAGACGCATTTGTACGTCTTTTTAAAATTAGGCCCCGCCTACCGAGGACGTACTTGTACGTCTGTCTTTTTTTTTGTTTGTTTTTTTGCGTCATAGAGAGGAGGAGGGTCCATTGTAAATCATGTCAAAAAGCAGCGGCGCCTCACGTGATTGAAACGCATACTTTTACAAAAAAAAGCTCTTTTTCTCCGTTTTTTTGCCCAGGAATCGCCATTTTCATGAAACGTGGCCGTTTTGTAACGCCGATTGCTGAATAATGGAACAGCTAATTTTTTTCTGCTGAAAGAAAAGAGTCCCAACTTACTTTATTTTGGTAGGCTCCATGTTTATATAGCATTAGAACCAAATATTCTGTGGGCCCTCGTCAAAATCAGTCAAAATCCAATAAAACGCTGGGATTGAGGGGGCTGCTCCAGTGAAAATGGCTATGATTGAATGAGTTCAAAATGATTTTTAAAAAAATGATATGATCCGTATCGTTCCGTGTACTTGATTGCAAATCCTTGTGTGGCGAGATTGAGTCACGTGATTGTGACGTGAAACCGAATGACAGCGAATGACCGCAACTGGTCATGTTAAGTGTTTGTGTAATATGACAAATGGCAAAATGACGCTCACATTCGCAAGCGCTCGTCAACGTGGCTTAAACTCCGATTTGTATTTTCTGCCAGTTTGAATGCCGCGCGGCCTGGCGGGGCCTCGGTCTTGGTTCGATAACAAACATTTGGTTGGCGCATGTACAGTTGCGTGCGCTTTGCGTTGGTCAACTCAAGCAAAAGCGCAAACTTGCCGAGTTTTGCCGTTTCTGCACCGTTCACCCACTCGGGGACCTTGAAAGCAGAGAGCGCCGACTGATGAACTAAAATGCCTGGCAATCCAACTCATCACGCGGCACCCTCTTTGTCGGAGGAGTGAGATTTTTACGAGCGTACAATCATGGAGCACAAGCTGCCATCTGTCACGTTCAACCCTTAAAAACCTTCCCTCTTAATCCGGGTCATGGCTCCATTGTAATTGGCGACGTTTCTGCACCATCCCCCACCCCCAAACCCCCCGCCGCCACCATGTCACCAGGTTGGAAGCGGAGAGCGCCGACCACTGAGCTAAATGCCAACCCAGGCTAGCAACTTAGCAGCTAGCATCTTTTTTGCAATGCTTGTTGGCAAACACGTCGGTGGTCTATCACAGTCTAGAAATCGGTGAAGGTGTTAAAAATCGGCTTTGCCACGCAAGAGGAATGATGTCCAACGGCGCTCCGATGATATCCCCCCCCCGGCATTGAAACAATACAAGCGCCGCTAACGGAGACGCCAGCGTCAAAGCAAGAGTAATGGATCCTAGCGGGAAACCTAAGCCAGATCGTCGGCGAAACAAAGCACTCATTGTAATCCCGAGCTCTCCTGCCTGCCTCTTGTGCATTCATCCCACCGTTAATCCCTTTCATATTACTCCGCCTCGTCTGTAGGCCATTAGAAGAGGAGAATTAGGATTCTACCGTCGATCTCTAATCTCCCTCCATTCTCTTCCGCGCCCTTGATAAATCGGCACTTGGCAGCACGCGAAAGACGACACGCGGGAAAATAATACGATATGCGAGATCCGTCAAACGCAAATGCTTCTCCCGACTTTTCTGGGAACAAATTTCAACACATCGGTCAAGAGCTGGAAGGTTGATTGGACACAATCTATTCCTTGTACTTGAACAACGGTTGCTTTCCGAGGTTGATGATGAACTTTTACAAAAACTCACGTGTCCTTTGTTTTTGCAAAAACACTTGTTCGGTGAAAAATTAGACATGTAATGTGTTAGGAAATAGAGCCTTGATTTATAAAGGAAAAAAAAATTACAATTTTTGCAGAATTACTTACGCCCCCCCATCCCCTGAAAATGTTAATTCAAATTGTAAAAACAACTCGAAATGGAAAAAAAAAAAATTCGCACTTTCGAATAAAATTGAAAACACGCCAAAAGAGTAACAGTAGTTATATATATTCCGGGAAAAAGCAACGTTTAGGAAAAAAAAATTAAGATTATGAACCAGTGAACCACACAACTCACTTGTATTCTTTGGCGTTCGACTCAGCATGACTTAGATTTGTTCTTGATTTTACTGCTTGGTGCTTTCTACCGCCTTTGTTACCAATTCGTCTTACTGTTTATTGTGCATGTTAAATCGCTCCATGTACAGCACTTTGTATGCAGCGATGGCTGTTTGAAAGTGCTCGAGAAATACTCTTGACTTGACTTGTTGACTTGACTTGACAACTGAATAGAAAAACAATCAAAGTTATAAAAAGTGTGTAATTGAACAATAATAAAGTTACACCAAAGACTCTTGATTATCAAGTCGTCAAGTTTGGTTTTGTTTTTTTATCGACCACGGAAACTTCCGTACCCATTGGTACCATTGCGCAATGAGCATAGCATCCCCAACAACCTCCTAGACGTCCCGACTATATTCCCGATTCAACGCTAAGCTCTCTTTAGGGCCGCTGCTGTCTTTTCACTTATTCCTGGTGGCCGATTGGAAAACCAATAAAAAGTTGAAGGCATACCACAGGGATTACAATGAAAGTGGAATGCATTTCAAATGCAAAAAAATAAATAAATAAATAAATAAAATATGGATTTAACATCAGCTGCAAACAACGTGAGTGTCAACCTTGGGAAATGGCTGGAAAATTTTGCTCACTAACTGTATTATAACTTACCGCCCTCACCCCAAGTCAAGTCAAGTCAAGAGTATTTCTAGAGCACTTTCAAACAGCCATCGCTGCATAGAAAGTGCTGTACATGGAGCGATTTAACATACACAATAAACGGTAAGACGAATCGGTAATAAAGGCGGTAGAAAGCACCAAGCAGTAAAATCAAGAACAAATCTAAGTCATGCTGAGTCGAACGCCAAAGAATACAAGTGAGTTTTGAGAACCAGACACAAACCTCACGATGGCTTTGAAATATCGTTAATAAAGGCGGTAGAAAGCACCAAGCAGTAAAATCAAGAACAAATCTAAGTCATGCTGAGTCGAACGTCAAAGAATACAAGTGAGTTTTGAGAACCAGACACAAACCTCACGATGGCTTTGAAATATCGTTAATAAAGGCGGTAGAAAGCACCAAGCAGTAAAATAAAGAACAAATCTAAGTCATGCTGAGTCGAACGTCAAAGAATACAAGTGAGTTTTGAGAACCAGACACAAACCTCACGATGGCTTTGAAATATCATTAATAAAGGCGGTAGAAAGCACCAAGCAGTAAAATCAAGAACAAATCTAAGTCATGCTGAGTCGAACGCCAAAGAATACAAGTGAGTTTTGAGAACCAGACACAAACCTCACGATGGCTTTGAAATATCATTAATAAAGGCGGTAGAAAGCACCAAGCAGTAAAATCAAGAACAAATCTAAGTCATGCTGAGTCGAACGCCAAAGAATACAAGTGAGTTTTGAGAACCAGACACAAACCTCACGATGGCTTTGAAATATCATTTCGCATTAGCGTCATAAGTTTGGACATCAATACTTCTCACCACAGGGTTAACCGCACGTACAGGAACTTATTGGGATGAATTTGCCGTTCCTCAGCAGGAGGCTGCGATCTATCATAGTTTGGAGATTGACAATGCCTGCTTCGAATATGCGTCGCCATTTTTTTTTTTTGGGGCGGTCGCTTTGTGCATCAATGCCAGTGGAACAATATTTCACATGAGCAAAAGGTATGCATCAAATGTTTTAAATGAAGTTGTAGTCCAAAAGCCTTTGAGCCTCTTGGGCCTCGTTTTAGTTTTCATTGAGTGTATCTCCAAGTCCGATCAGGTAGCGGCTCCGCGGCACTTAGATAAGGGCAAATTTCAACACACCTTGCCAACAATGCGATTTCAATGAGACAATCTAAAAACTGAAGGACACTTTCCAAGTCACTGGAGATATGCCAGCACATAGCAGGACTATTCATACTCCCATTAGTTCCACATTGCGCAATACTTTCACTCAAACAAACGTCCTCCTTGTCAACGATGTGTCATGCACATGCCTCAGTCCACCTGTAGCCGAATAAACAATGGACATGGACTCTGGAGTACTTCAAGGACCATATCGTAGTCACTGTTTTTTTTCTTCTTCTTCTTCTTTCAATATATTCATGCTCAGGGATATGATGTCATGGTTGCATTTCATCCGCCATTGGGAGTCGTGGCTCACCCTGAGGCTCCAATGTGTTTACGATGTATTTTCGAAGGGGCGTGATGTCATACGTCCAGTCTTGACTATGCGGCTGGGACGCGAGAGCAGAATTGTGAACGAAACGTTAAGTGAGGCAAGAGTTGGAAAGCTCATGCTAACACGGTTGGATATACGCTATTATTTTTGAGGATTCAATTTCTAGAATATGTTACATTAAGGACATACAAAAATGAGGTATTATTTATTTTTTTAAGAATAAAATGTGATATTAAAAGTCGTATTTTAGAATGAAATTATTTTTTTTTCCCTGAAATTTTCCTGAATATTTTGAAATTCACTTTTTTACATAATTTAAGCATTCACATTATGTATCATCATTTAACTTTGAAAAAAGTATGACAAATGTATTTTTAGAAAACCTCACATTCTTCTCAGAGTCCTCTAACCTTTAATATTCTTGTTTTGTTCTTTTCAGTAAGGCCCTCATATTGTTGGTAAATGAAAAGCAAACGACTTTGTCATGAACATCTTGAGTGACAAGTAGAAAAGCTTTGCTAATTTGGATGAATGTTGGAATTTTGTGGCCACAATCAAATGTTTTCAGAAGCCATTTTGAGTTCGTTACTGAGGACAATGCACAATACCTGCAGACTATTGCTCTTAATTTGTGCAACGGAATTCTTGCGAACTGTGCCAACGTGCCAACGGATTTCCTGAGCTCAGCAGGTGACGCCACCTTGACTTTGGCACACGACTCAAACGTTTCGACAGCTCCTGCCAAAATGCCAACAGCAGAAAACGCTGTCGTCCAAAGTCCAATTTCCGACCTTCGGTGGAAACCATTCGCTGCCTTTCAACTTTGCGTCGAATTGAAAAACAACTTCCAGGGCGGGATGAAGTGTGCGTCGGACGACATGAGGTTTTCATTTGCTTTTGCCAGCTCTTGTGCCAAGTTATTGTTGTTGCACAGTGCCTGGATGGAGGAGTTTTGCATTCCTCTCTGATGCTTCAATGTCAATGACTTGACATTCCCATGAATCCAGGAACGTTTGCCAGGAATGAGGCATGCACACTGCAAACCATGTTTTCTTATTTGGGAGGGCGGGAGGGGGGGGGGGGGTGGGGGCAGGAGTAAATCTCAAACTGGGCTTCGCACCAAAAAGCTGTATTTTAAACAAATTAGCTCTGGCATGTACAGCTCTCTTAGTTTCATTTAGCCTCGTCTTTGGATTTTGGACTGAGAAGTCGTTAGATCGAGTTCAATATCTAAAACCACTGCAAAGGCATGATGCAAATTTCGTGTGTCGCTACTGGCAAAATGGTTCTTTTCAAAAGGAAGGGCAATGCTAAAGTCTTATCAATGAAAGCAAGGGTGTCCAAACTTAACGTACAGAAAAATTCAAAAGGAAGCAAGGGCCACTTTAAATTTTATTGACTTTATCAAGCTCAGCAAAATCATTCAATTATGCAATTGATATTGTGTATCTAGAGCAATGCTTTGTTTATTTTTTTTTGAACTGCTGCCTGGATAGCTTTCTAGAAGGCAAATTTTACAAGATTTTGGGGGTAGTCGGAGACCCTGTAACCCATTCGAAAATATCTGACCTGAAGAGCAGCCAACTCCCATTTCCACATTAAGAGCCATAGAGGAGCAATCTGTCGCAAGGTCATTTTTTTTTGTTTTTTTGTTTTTCAAGCGGTTCTTTGGGAATGATTCATGGGATTTTTTTCACAATTTGGTCCTTAAAAGTGAGCAGAAAGTGGAAGAAAATATTTTTGCTTTTAAAAATTACCTTTATTAGCCACACTGTTGTGCTAACTAGTCAATTTTTGCATATTTAGATTTAGATTTAAATTTAGATTTTTTTTTTTTTTTAGATTTAGACTCCACAGTGTTTTGAGTAGATGTCGCGGGCCGCTTAAAAATGGACGGCGGGCCACAATTGGGCCCCGGGCAATAGTTTGGACACCAATCGAACCGACTCATATGTCCACGACAACAACTTGTGAATAATCATATTTTGAAAATTGCCATGTACTGTACCAATGTAAAATTTTGCCGTTTCTGATGAATGAAAAGTTGGCGCAGCTCTTGAAATCCTTCCTTGTGATCCATAAAACTCCGATTAAGTTCCAAGAAACTTTCACACGGCAGTAAGATTTTGCAACGGCAGTCAAAGATTGTCGCAATCCTCGCAGTCGGAACACACCTGACGGGGGCGCTGTTCTGACCTCAACAAAATTAGCCGCCAATTTTGTCGTGACACCATAAACACGTCTCACTCCTGCGGCGAGTAAAGCTGAAAAATCCTCCAATATCTACTGAATCTCAGTTGCTTGACCCAGGCCATTTCCAATTGGACTCCACTTAAAAAGAAAAAAATAATAATCCTCTCTTGATACCTGCAGCTCCCCCAGACGACGCGGTCTCACGGTGATTCAGTCTGATCTGGCCTGATCCAGTCTCGCAACCGGGCCACCGCGCAACGGTGGTCAAGGACAACCCGGCCCAGCCTCCACCTGTCAGCTCGGGACCGCAGGGGAGGGGATTATACGCAAAAATCGGGGGGGAGGGTAGATTAAAGGGCGAAGCATAGAGAGATCTGGAGAGCCAATCCGCTGAGCAGCAGGGATACCCGATTTGACCCCCCCCCCCCACCCCGCCCTCCATCTGGGGTCCGGCGCAGGAAATGTCAAGTTCTTTCAAATTCCCCGGTTCTGGCTGTTGAGAGCGATTCACGTTTACACGGAAAACGGCTCGTTGCATCATTTTCTTCCTGTAGCATCCCGGGCCTCGCCAAACCAGCCCCGGGTCATGACACAACAAATCAGACTGAAGCGGTAAATACAACTATGCCATCTCATCTCGAGCCGTAGTTTGAAAGCGGCAAGCGGCTCAGGATGGGATGCGATGCGTTGGGTCGGTCAGTTTCGTCTGCGGAACTATGGCTCGGAAAATGGGCGCCGCGTTCAGATACAAAAAAAAATGGCGCTGACCTCTGCCAGGTCGTTAATGTCTCGGGATATTCGGTCTTGGGACGCGTTAGCACGTTGGCCTCACAGTGCAGAGGTGCAGGGTTCGATTCCAGCTCCAGCCTTCCTGTGTGGAGTTTCCATGTTTTTCCCGTGCCTGCGTGGCTTTCTCCGGTTCTCCTGGTTTCCTCCCACATCCCAAAAACATGCATGACGGGTTAACTGGAAATTGTTCCAAGGTGTCGTGAGCATGAATGTTTGTTTGTGTGCCCTGCGATTGGCTGGCAACCGGTTCAGGGGTGTCCCCCTGCCTACTGTCCGAAGACAGCTGGGATAGGCTACGGCACACCCGCGACTCTTGTGAGGAAAAGCGGGTCAGAAAATGGATGGATGGATACAAGAGTGTTGTTTAGTGTACCCAAATATTTGTTGAGTACAATAAGGATATTTTACATTTTCTCATGATGTCAAATCATGGCACAAAATGACCTCAGAAATTCACTTTAAGGGTCAGAATGACTTTTGTCAAGTATACACGGATACGGACAACAACCGGTCGCCTTACTAGTTTGCGAGTTTGAGGCAACCTACAAATATTTTTTACGACTGTTTGGGCTTGGTAGAAGCGAGAGCCATGTCTTGATACGGAGTGCAGACCTTGGTATATTTGAACTCTTCGCAATCTGTATGTTACTGCCCCCTGCAGGCTCGGAAGCATTTTTTTTTTTAAATAAAGGCTCACAGCCAAGTCATTGATTCTGCTCAAGTCCTGGCAGAAGTAGACGCTCTTCCCGAGTGTCCCTCTTCATATTTTCAACCCAATTGCTTCTCGCTGCGCTTTTAACTCACTTCCAAGCAATTTTATCCCAGTCACAGCTTCCCCCCCCCCCCCCCCCACACCATTTAGTAGCACCTCACTGTGTTCTGACACCAAGCTTGAAAGTCATTCAAATAATTGTCATCTAATTGTTTGGACTGCAATTCATGCGTACCAGAAGAAACACATTTTCACCGATTTCCAATGGCGTCTGGCAGCTTGGAGAGCACAAACTGTGCTGGATAATGCGACATTAATGCAGATTGTTTCGCGTGGGGGGTGGGGGGGAGCATTCCGGCATCGCGGCGCTCCGACGACGGGCGATTTGGCATCCAAATGGCTGACATCAGTGGAAAATATGTACCACGCACGCTTATAATTTGCCACTTGGGGAATGTGACGCTGTCGATGTTGGAAACTGTTGAAAGTCACTCGGGGAATAAAGCGTGCGTAAGAGAGAGGGGGACGCCATTCCAGATGACTTCATAAAAGTCAGAAGAGAATCAGCGCTAGCTCGTTTGAACAAAACGCGTGCGAAAGACGACTTCTCGCCTTTCGCGTGTTTTCGCTCCCTCCTGCTGGCCCGGAAAGAACTTGAGAAAAAACCCCCCGCCTCCATACAGTGATTTAATTAGCTGATTTAATTAACTGATTAACAACTTCCATTTGGATGCTTACAAACGGCGGCCAGCGTTTCTAATCGTTGTGGCAACGTGGCTGCGCTTTGCAGTGAGGCAAAGCGAGCTCTTGCCCTACTTACACGCCATCTTGTATTTACACACACACTTACTTACGCACACATATCGGCGTGCGTGAAGCCATTGCGACAGATACCGTTGAATAAATAAATGCCGCTAGCTGCGGATAGACGGGCCCTCGCCCCCCCCATTCCCCCAAAGTTGGGCGGCGCTGGAGAATTTGACGCGAGGATCCAGGATCCATTTTGGTCAATTGGAAAACATCTCGAGCCTAAGTGGCTCCTTCATAAGAAAAAGAGACTTCCTGTGTCTTTTCAGGCAAAAGTTTTTTTTTTTTGGAGACATTTGAGACTTTTTGAGCCAAATTGTACTGCTTATCCATATGTATATATATTTTTTTATCAATTCAACATCAGCCAGTCCAGATTCAAATTTGTTAGCAATTTTTAGCAAAATTTGATATTTGGAGGACCCCCTCAGAATGTTCAAAAAAGTGTCATCTTCAAACCGAAATGGCTGACCTTGACTTTTTTGTGGGTCAACAC
>NC_067464.1:41155-48655 GCF_025434085.1 Hippocampus zosterae
CTAACCCTAACCCTAACCCTAACCCTAACCCTAACCCTAACCCTAACCCTAACCCTAACCACCTAACCCTAACCCTAACCCTAACCCTAACCCTAACCCTAACCCTAACCCTAACCCTAACCCTAACCCTAACCCTAACCCTAACCCTAACCCTAACCCTAACCCTAACCCTAACCCTAACCCTAACCCTAACCCTAACCCTAACCCTAACCCTAACCCTAACCCTAACCCTAACCCTAACCCTAACCCTAACCCTAACCCTAACCCTAACCCTAACCCTAACCCTAACCCTAACCCTAACCCTAACCCTAACCCTAACCCTAACCCTAACCCTAACCCTAACCCTAACCCTAACCCTAACCCTAACCCTAACCCTAACCCTAACCCTAACCCTAACCCTAACCCTAACCCTAACCCTAACCCTAACCCTAACCCTAACCCTAACCCTAACCCTAACCCTAACCCTAACCCTAACCCTAACCTAACCCTAACCCTAACCCTAACCCTAACCCTAACCCTAACCCTAACCCTAACCCTAACCCTAACCCTAACCCTAACCCTAACCCTAACCCTAACCCTAACCCTAACCCTAACCCTAACCCTAACCCTAACCCTAACCCTAACCCTAACCCTAACCCTAACCCTAACCCTAACCCTAACCCTAACCCTAACCCTAACCCTAACCCTAACCCTAACCCTAACCCTAACCCTAACCCTAACCCTAACCCTAACCCTAACCCTAACCCTAACCCTAACCCTAACCCTAACCCTAACCCTAACCTAACCCTAACCCTAACCCTAACCCTAACCCTAACCCTAACCCTAACCCTAACCCTAACCCTAACCCTAACCCTAACCCTAACCCTAACCCTAACCCTAACCCTAACCCTAACCCTAACCCTAACCCTAACCCTAACCCTAACCCTAACCCTAACCCTAACCCTAACCCTAACCTACCCTAACCCTAACCCTAACCCTAACCCTAACCCTAACCCTAACCCTAACCCTAACCCTAACCCTAACCCTAACCCTAACCCTAACCCTAACCCTAACCCTAACCCTAACCCTAACCCTAACCTAACCCTAACCCTAACCCTAACCCTAACCCTAACCCTAACCCTAACCCTAACCCTAACCCTAACCCTAACCCTAACCCTAACCCTAACCCTAACCCTAACCCTAACCCTAACCCTAACCCTAACCCTAACCCTAACCCTAACCCTAACCCTAACCCTAACCCTAACCCTAACCCTAACCCTAACCCTAACCCTAACCCTAACCCTAACCTAACCCTAACCCTAACCCTAACCCTAACCCTAACCCTAACCCTAACCCTAACCCTAACCCTAACCCTAACCCTAACCCTAACCCTAACCCTAACCCTAACCCTAACCCTAACCCTAACCCAACCCTAACCCTAACCCTAACCCTAACCCTAACCCTAACCCTAACCCTAACCCTAACCCTAACCCTAACCCTAACCCTAACCTAACCCTAACCCTAACCCTAACCCTAACCCTAACCCTAACCCTAACCCTAACCCTAACCCTAACCCTAACCCTAACCCTAACCCTAACCCTAACCCTAACCCTAACCCTAACCCTAACCCTAACCCTAACCCTAACCCTAACCCTAACCCTAACCCTAACCCTAACCCTAACCCTAACCCTAACCCTAACCCTAACCCTAACCCTAACCCTAACCCTAACCCTAACCTAACCCTAACCCTAACCCTAACCCTAACCCTAACCCTAACCCTAACCCTAACCCTAACCCTAACCCTAACCCTAACCCTAACCCTAACCCTAACCCTAACCCTAACCCTAACCCTAACCCTAACCCTAACCCTAACCCTAACCCTAACCCTAACCCTAACCCTAACCCTAACCCTAACCCTAACCCTAACCCTAACCCTAACCCTAACCCTAACCCTAACCCTAACCCTAACCCTAACCCTAACCCTAACCCTAACCCTAACCCTAACCCTAACCCTAACCCTAACCCTAACCCTAACCCTAACCCTAACCCTAACCCTAACCCTAACCCTAACCCTAACCCTAACCTAACCCTAACCCTAACCCTAACCCTAACCCTAACCCTAACCCTAACCCTAACCCTAACCCTAACCCTAACCCTAACCCTAACCCTAACCCTAACCCTAACCCTAACCCTAACCCTAACCCTAACCCTAACCCTAACCCTAACCCTAACCCTAACCCTAACCCTAACCCTAACCCTAACCCTAACCCTAACCCTAACCCTAACCCTAACCCTAACCCTAACCCTAACCCTAACCTAACCCTAACCCTAACCCTAACCCTAACCCTAACCCTAACCCTAACCCTAACCCTAACCCTAACCCTAACCCTAACCCTAACCCTAACCCTAACCCTAACCCTAACCCTAACCCTAACCCTAACTACCCTAACCCTAACCCTAACCCTAACCCTAACCCTAACCCTAACCCTAACCCTAACCCTAACCCTAACCCTAACCCTAACCCTAACCCTAACCCTAACCCTAACCCTAACCCTAACCCTAACCCTAACCCTAACCCTAACCCTAACCCTAACCCTAACCCTAACCCTAACCCTAACCCTAACCCTAACCCTAACCCTAACCCTAACCCTAACCCTAACCCTAACCCTAACCCTAA
The DNA here is from genome assembly GCF_025434085.1 of Hippocampus zosterae. NCBI lineage: Eukaryota > Metazoa > Chordata > Actinopteri > Syngnathiformes > Syngnathidae > Hippocampus > Hippocampus zosterae. Next base: position 43,812 of record NC_067464.1, read on the forward strand.
CCCTAACCCTAACCCTAACCCTAACCCTAACCCTAACCCTAACCCTAACCTAACCTAACCCTAACCCTAACCCTAACCCTAACCCTAACCCTAACCCTAACCCTAACCCTAACCCTAACCCTAACCCTAACCCTAACCCTAACCCTAACCCTAACCCTAACCCTAACCCTAACCCTAACCCTAACCCTAACCCTAACCCTAACCCTAACCCTAACCCTAACCCTAACCCTAACCCTAACCCTAACCCTAACCCTAACCCTAACCCTAACCCTAACCCTAACCTAACCCTAACCCTAACCCTAACCCTAACCCTAACCCTAACCCTAACCCTAACCCTAACCCTAACCCTAACCCTAACCCTAACCCTAACCCTAACCCTAACCCTAACCCTAACCCTAACCCTAACCCTAACCCTAACCCTAACCCTAACCCTAACCCTAACCCTAACCCTAACCTAACCCTAACCCTAACCCTAACCCTAACCCTAACCCTAACCCTAACCCTAACCCTAACCCTAACCCTAACCCTAACCCTAACCCTAACCCTAACCCTAACCCTAACCCTAACCCTAACCCTAACCCTAACCCTAACCCTAACCCTAACCCTAACCCTAACCCTAACCCTAACCCTAACCCTAACCCTAACCCTAACCCTAACCCTAACCCTAACCCTAACCCTAACCCTAACCCTAACCCTAACCCTAACCCTAACCCTAACCCTAACCCTAACCCTAACCCTAACCCTAACCCTAACCCTAACCCTAACCCTAACCCTAACCCTAACCCTAACCCTAACCCTAACCCTAACCCTAACCCTAACCCTAACCCTAACCCTAACCCTAACCCTAACCCTAACCCTAACCCTAACCCTAACCCTAACCCTAACCCTAACCCTAACCCTAACCCTAACCCTAACCCTAACCCTAACCCTAACCCTAACCCTAACCCTAACCCTAACCCTAACCCTAACCCTAACCCTAACCCTAACCCTAACCCTAACCCTAACCCTAACCCTAACCCTAACCCTAACCCTAACCCTAACCCTAACCCTAACCCTAACCCTAACCCTAACCCTAACCCTAACCCTAACCCTAACCCTAACCCTAACCCTAACCCTAACCCTAACCCTAACCCTAACCCTAACCCTAACCCTAACCCTAACCCTAACCCTAACCCTAACCCTAACCCTAACCCTAACCCTAACCCTAACCCTAACCCTAACCCTAACCCTAACCCTAACCCTAACCCTAACCCTAACCCTAACCCTAACCCTAACCCTAACCCTAACCCTAACCCTAACCCTAACCCTAACCCTAACCCTAACCCTAACCCTAACCCTAACCCTAACCCTAACCCTAACCCTAACCCTAACCCTAACCCTAACCCTAACCCTAACCCTAACCCTAACCCTAACCCTAACCCTAACCCTAACCCTAACCCTAACCCTAACCCTAACCCTAACCCTAACCCTAACCCTAACCCTAACCCTAACCCTAACCCTAACCCTAACCCTAACCCTAACCCTAACCCTAACCCTAACCCTAACCCTAACCCTAACCCTAACCCTAACCCTAACCCTAACCCTAACCCTAACCCTAACCCTAACCCTAACCCTAACCCTAACCCTAACCCTAACCCTAACCCTAACCCTAACCCTAACCCTAACCCTAACCCTAACCCTAACCCTAACCCTAACCCTAACCCTAACCCTAACCCTAACCCTAACCCTAACCCTAACCCTAACCCTAACCCTAACCCTAACCCTAACCCTAACCCTAACCCTAACCCTAACCCTAACCCTAACCCTAACCCTAACCCTAACCCTAACCCTAACCCTAACCCTAACCCTAACCCTAACCCTAACCCTAACCCTAACCCTAACCCTAACCCTAACCCTAACCCTAACCCTAACCCTAACCCTAACCCTAACCCTAACCCTAACCCTAACCCTAACCCTAACCCTAACCCTAACCCTAACCCTAACCCTAACCCTAACCCTAACCCTAACCCTAACCCTAACCCTAACCCTAACCCTAACCCTAACCCTAACCCTAACCCTAACCCTAACCCTAACCCTAACCCTAACCCTAACCCTAACCCTAACCCTAACCCTAACCCTAACCCTAACCCTAACCCTAACCCTAACCCTAACCCTAACCCTAACCCTAACCCTAACCCTAACCCTAACCCTAACCCTAACCCTAACCCTAACCCTAACCCTAACCCTAACCCTAACCCTAACCCTAACCCTAACCCTAACCCTAACCCTAACCCTAACCCTAACCCTAACCCTAACCCTAACCCTAACCCTAACCCTAACCCTAACCCTAACCCTAACCCTAACCCTAACCCTAACCCTAACCCTAACCCTAACCCTAACCCTAACCCTAACCCTAACCCTAACCCTAACCCTAACCCTAACCCTAACCCTAACCCTAACCCTAACCCTAACCCTAACCCTAACCCTAACCCTAACCCTAACCCTAACCCTAACCCTAACCCTAACCCTAACCCTAACCCTAACCCTAACCCTAACCCTAACCCTAACCCTAACCCTAACCCTAACCCTAACCCTAACCCTAACCCTAACCCTAACCCTAACCCTAACCCTAACCCTAACCCTAACCCTAACCCTAACCCTAACCCTAACCCTAACCCTAACCCTAACCCTAACCCTAACCCTAACCCTAACCCTAACCCTAACCCTAACCCTAACCCTAACCCTAACCCTAACCCTAACCCTAACCCTAACCCTAACCCTAACCCTAACCCTAACCCTAACCCTAACCCTAACCCTAACCCTAACCCTAACCCTAACCCTAACCCTAACCCTAACCCTAACCCTAACCCTAACCCTAACCCTAACCCTAACCCTAACCCTAACCCTAACCCTAACCCTAACCCTAACCCTAACCCTAACCCTAACCCTAACCCTAACCCTAACCCTAACCCTAACCCTAACCCTAACCCTAACCCTAACCCTAACCCTAACCCTAACCCTAACCCTAACCCTAACCCTAACCCTAACCCTAACCCTAACCCTAACCCTAACCCTAACCCTAACCCTAACCCTAACCCTAACCCTAACCCTAACCCTAACCCTAACCCTAACCCTAACCCTAACCCTAACCCTAACCCTAACCCTAACCCTAACCCTAACCCTAACCCTAACCCTAACCCTAACCCTAACCCTAACCCTAACCCTAACCCTAACCCTAACCCTAACCCTAACCCTAACCCTAACCCTAACCCTAACCCTAACCCTAACCCTAACCCTAACCCTAACCCTAACCCTAACCCTAACCCTAACCCTAACCCTAACCCTAACCCTAACCCTAACCCTAACCCTAACCCTAACCCTAACCCTAACCCTAACCCTAACCCTAACCCTAACCCTAACCCTAACCCTAACCCTAACCCTAACCCTAACCCTAACCCTAACCCTAACCCTAACCCTAACCCTAACCCTAACCCTAACCCTAACCCTAACCCTAACCCTAACCCTAACCCTAACCCTAACCCTAACCCTAACCCTAACCCTAACCCTAACCCTAACCCTAACCCTAACCCTAACCCTAACCCTAACCCTAACCCTAACCCTAACCCTAACCCTAACCCTAACCCTAACCCTAACCCTAACCCTAACCCTAACCCTAACCCTAACCCTAACCCTAACCCTAACCCTAACCCTAACCCTAACCCTAACCCTAACCCTAACCCTAACCCTAACCCTAACCCTAACCCTAACCCTAACCCTAACCCTAACCCTAACCCTAACCCTAACCCTAACCCTAACCCTAACCCTAACCCTAACCCTAACCCTAACCCTAACCCTAACCCTAACCCTAACCCTAACCCTAACCCTAACCCTAACCCTAACCCTAACCCTAACCCTAACCCTAACCCTAACCCTAACCCTAACCCTAACCCTAACCCTAACCCTAACCCTAACCCTAACCCTAACCCTAACCCTAACCCTAACCCTAACCCTAACCCTAACCCTAACCCTAACCCTAACCCTAACCCTAACCCTAACCCTAACCCTAACCCTAACCCTAACCCTAACCCTAACCCTAACCCTAACCCTAACCCTAACCCTAACCCTAACCCTAACCCTAACCCTAACCCTAACCCTAACCCTAACCCTAACCCTAACCCTAACCCTAACCCTAACCCTAACCCTAACCCTAACCCTAACCCTAACCCTAACCCTAACCCTAACCCTAACCCTAACCCTAACCCTAACCCTAACCCTAACCCTAACCCTAACCCTAACCCTAACCCTAACCCTAACCCTAACCCTAACCCTAACCCTAACCCTAACCCTAACCCTAACCCTAACCCTAACCCTAACCCTAACCCTAACCCTAACCCTAACCCTAACCCTAACCCTAACCCTAACCCTAACCCTAACCCTAACCCTAACCCTAACCCTAACCCTAACCCTAACCCTAACCCTAACCCTAACCCTAACCCTAACCCTAACCCTAACCCTAACCCTAACCCTAACCCTAACCCTAACCCTAACCCTAACCCTAACCCTAACCCTAACCCTAACCCTAACCCTAACCCTAACCCTAACCCTAACCCTAACCCTAACCCTAACCCTAACCCTAACCCTAACCCTAACCCTAACCCTAACCCTAACCCTAACCCTAACCCTAACCCTAACCCTAACCCTAACCCTAACCCTAACCCTAACCCTAACCCTAACCCTAACCCTAACCCTAACCCTAACCCTAACCCTAACCCTAACCCTAACCCTAACCCTAACCCTAACCCTAACCCTAACCCTAACCCTAACCCTAACCCTAACCCTAACCCTAACCCTAACCCTAACCCTAA